>NC_069499.1:67304444-67309444 GCF_027579735.1 Bombina bombina
AAATAAATAATTGAAATGGGCATATATTTGTTTTTTGTTAAGTTGCCTAATAATTATGCACAGTAATAGTCACCTGCACACACAGATATCCCCCTAAAATAGCTATAACTAAAAACATACTAAAAACTACTTCCAAAGCTATTCAGCTTTGATATTAATGAGTTTTTTGGGTTCATTGAGAACATGGTTGTTGTTCAATAATAAAATTAATCCTCAAAAATACAACTTGCGTAATAATTCTGCACTCCCTGTATATATATATATATATATATATATACTCCACAACAATTGCAGCGTCGCGCTCTATCACCTCCTCCTTACACGCTGCACGCTCTCTCACGGCACTTCTCGGAGCTCCAAGGGGGGGGAGGAATGACGTCACCAAATCTGCTGGATATGCTGCCGAGTGTTTACTGCTTGTCCCACAGTATAGGTATGTAGAGAGATACAAAAGTAACTCAGGCACCTCCAGTAGAATTAGATAAAACGAAAGCTTTATTGAAATCCAAGTGGTAAAAACAGACTTAAAGCTTAGTCTATGCTGACACAGCCTTAATATTTAACATACAGTGAATAAGGACTGTTGGGTTCCTGCTGCAGACATGTTTCGTGCTAGGATAGCACTTGTTCACTGCTTACCAGCACGAAACATGTCTGCAGCAGGAACCCAACAGTCCTTATTCACTGTATGTTAAATATTAAGGCTGTGTCAGCATAGACTAAGCTTTAAGTCTGTTTTTACCACTTGGATTTCAATAAAGCTTTCGTTTTATCTAATTCTACTGGAGGTGCCTGAGTTACTTTTGTATCTCTATATACACACACATATATATATATATACAAAATGAGGAAGAAGGAGAGCTGAGTCCAGGTGTCAGAAAAAAGTTTTATTGCAAGGTAGGCTTTCTGGATACAAGGTGAACTCCAATCTTACGCGTTTCGCGCATGGGCACATGCGCTTCATCAGAGATATTAGTCTCTGCTGTTCAGGGTCAATATAAAGCGGTGAGTGACCTATCAGGGCAGGTATGGGAATTTCATCATTAGATGTGAAAATTGCCAACAGGTGTATGGTCTGATGGTCACCCACCGCTACATTTGCATCGATCCTGTGCAGCAGAGGACTAGAAAAGAACAGATAAGTAATGATTAAATGGTTTTAAAAATAGAACTTAATTATACATATTATTTCTAACATATATATGTATAAATCTCAGTTGGTATAGTACTGAATGATGTCACAACATTGTGTATGTATCTAGGTGCCTATTATGTAATTTGCTTTGATTTCAGTTTCTATGTTTTTTTACATTTTTTACATCTAAGAATAAGCACATATTTAAGTTAGACAGTTGGCTCGCATTTTGAAGACCCGTAATTTAACAAAGCCCTTTATGGGGAAATTTGAACTTACTTGAGTAATATGTGGCTCAACTGGAACAAAAAATAACAATGGCCCTTCATGGGGCTGACAGTACTATTCCAAACATCATCATGCATAAAAATGATTAATAATTAATAACATTCTGTAGTCTAATAGCATTTATGGGTAACTTTGATACTGTATGTTTGTAAGTTACTTCTGTGAGGTCCATAAAACAATCTATATTTACTAAGCTATATCCCTTGGGTCCCCTGGTAATAATGGCTCCTAGTTGTGTATTGCAAATAGGAGAAAAAGGACAAACAGTAAATGAAGAATTACTCTAGAAATAGGTATTGTCCATACTAAGAAGGGAAGTTCTATTGGTTGATACTGTAGGGGACTACAGGGGTGTGTTAGCTACCTTACCTGTTGTGAATAACAACACTGGGTAAGGAATAAGGCTATTAGAAAGCATGATAAAAGAATTTTTGTGTGTTTTTTCTATACAATAGATTTAGCTAAAGGAAAAAATAATAATTAATATGTTTTTGGGAGAGGGATAAATTCGTGTAGACCTAAGCTGGGAACATCCTGTAATTTTATATGTATGTTTCTTGGTTGTTACTTATAGTTTCGTACTTTTCTCTACTATAAAGTTTTTATCCTAAGTCCCTGGCATATAGATTTTGGGATCAAAGGCATCCTGGATGAGTGGAAGAAGGGGTACTATTCATTCAATGTACAGATTGACATCATATCTTTTATTCATGCCTTGTGGTGCCCTAGTTTGAAGCATGAAGATCCAGTATACTTCTCTTTTGGATAGAGTTTTATTCCTATCTCCTCCTAGAGGGTTATTTGTTATATGTTCGATTGCTTTAAATGAAAAATGAGTCAGTTTTTGTGGGTGTGTGTGAAAATGTTTCGCCACTGGTGTTCTAGGGAAATCTTCCTCTATGGATAAGAGGTGTTCCCTTATGCGGTCTTTTAAGGGACGTGTAGTGATACCAACATATTGTTGTTGGCAGTATAAACATGTAATCAAATAAATTATGTATGTTGATGTACAGTCCATCCTAGTAGTGATGGGGTATGTTGTGTTGGTTTGCGACGAGGTAAATGTTAGATACTTGTCGGTATATTTGCAGCTTTTACATGGTGTACGGCCACATCTGTAGTTGCCTTTTGTGGGAGTGAGCCAGTTGGTGGTTAATGGGGTTTTATCATGAAACTTGTGTGTAATCTTATCTCGTATTGTTGGTGCTTTTTTGGCTACAAATCTAATGCATTTCTGTAATTTATCCCTTAGGATGATGTCACTATTGAGAACAGGGAGATACTTTTTAATAATTCTAGTGATGGTGTAAAACTGATTGCTATAGTTTGTGACAAAACATATGTCTTCTTTTATGTCATTTCTGTTTGATGTACTTTTGGCTGTTTTGCTAATTAGCAATGATGTCCTATCCATTCTCATTACTTGCAATTTGATTTTGAAGAGTAAACTTTTTTTGTAGCCTCTAGCTACTAATCTATTTGTTAGTTCATCTGCTTGTTTGATGTATGCCTGGAGGGAACTACAATTTCTCCGTAGTCTGAGGTATTGGCCCTTAGGGATACCTTTTTGTATGTGTGGGGCATGGCAAGAGTCTGCTCTTAGTATCGTGTTTCTTGCTAGCGGTTTTCTGAATGTGCTAGTAATGATTTCTCCTGTCCTATTGTGTTCTAGTGTAAGATCTAGAAAATTAATAATGTGGTCGTCATTTTGGTGTGTGAATGTCAAATTGAGTATGTTATTGTTAAAATAATTAATAATTTCTTGGATGGTAAGTTCTGTGTTCTTCTTATAGATCAGAATTAGATCATCTATAAATCTACCATACACAACTACCTTGTCCTCAAGGGCCAGTCCACCCCCAAAGAGATAAAGATGTTCAAAATATCCCATATACAAGTTTGCATAAGAGGGGGCAAACTTGGCCCCCATGGCAGTGCCACATTTCTGGAGGTAGTAATGGCCCTCGAAGACAAAGTAGTTGTGTGTGAGGAGAAATTTTGTGAGTTCCACAAGGAATGTAATGAATTCCTCTGGGTAACTGGTGTGTCTCCTTAACATATATGTCAAAGCTGTGAGGCCTTCCTCATGGGGGATGCTCGAATAAAGTGCTGAGACATCTATGGATAACCAAGTATAATTTTCTTGCCATGTGACTGCTTGTATTTGTTGTATTAAATGTGTGCTGTCTCGTATGTACCCTGGCAAGGATTTGACTATGGGTTGTAATATGTTGTCAAGCCAGTTCCCTACTCTTTCGCATAGTGAGCCTCTGCTGGCTACTATAGGTCTGCCAGGTGTGTCGGTGAGGGTCTTATGTATTTTGGGGACTATGCGGAATGTAGGGATGGTAGGGTACTCAACTAGGCAATAAGTGGCTATGTCTTGAGTTAAATGTCCCTCCTCAATTGCAGAATCCAATAAATTGTGGAGTTCTTGTTTGAATTTGTGTGTCGGATTGAAAGTTAGTTTTGAGTATGTCTCCCTATCATTTAATTGTCTGTATACCTCTTTTTTGTAGTCATCAGTGTTGAGGATTACTATTGCCCCTCCCTTATCCGCTGGGGTAACCACTATATCTTTATTAGTACTAAGTGATTTGAGTGCCAATTGTTCACTAGAAGATAGATTATGTTTGCTTGTCGCGTTGGAGGCGTTCTCTAAGGAGGAGTGTAAACTAGTGAGTTCCAATTCTATAAGATTTTGGAACATCTCTATGGCTTCACTTCTGCTGTGGACTGGGTAAAAGTAAGATTTAGTGTGTGGTAGTGTTTTAAGTGTGGGAACTGTGTCATAAGTGCTGACTTCTCTGAGTGTGAGGGCTTGGAGTGAGGTGAGAGTGTTCAGATCACAGAGATCTCTAAATTGTAAGCCTATAGAGTTAATGTTTGTATGTGCTGTATTTTCTAACTGTACGCTGTTGGCTTGTTCATTGTCAGTGCATGTAATTTGTGAAAAGTGTTTATATAGTGTGATTTTTCTAACCAAGGCGTTAATGTCCAGAATAGTGGAAAAGAGATCAAAGTTGGTGGACGGGGCAAAAGACAACCCTTTGTTCAGTAGGCTGACTTGGGAGCTGTTGAGGGTGATATTAGATAGGTTGATTACTGATCCTACTTCTTTTGTGTGGTCTTTTTTATTCTGCTTGGATAACGTAGTGGTAAATCCTTTTTTGGTGTACTGCTGGTGATCGGTGTTTGTACTAGTGTTGAAAGTTTAATTCTGCCTTCAGAGGTACTATGACTTGTTGTTACTTCATTGGAAGTGTGTGCTTGTGATTCTTCTACTGTCTGTGAACTTTCTGTGTTATCTGTGTCAATGCTTGAGAATGTAACTCGCTTGGCATTCGGTGTGTGGTTAAAATGACCCTTTCTTTTATTTTTATTCTTCCTTTTGTGATTGTATTGTTGTGAATGATCTTTGTGTCTATGTGGTTTGTCTTTCTGCCAGGAATATACGATATCTAATTCGTAATCCTTCAAATCTCTCTGATATTTACTAACTTTTCTTTCTGATAGTGTAGAATCTAACTGTTGCATAGTTGAGTCCAGTTGGGTTTTGTAATCTGTATGTTTCTTA
>NC_069499.1:67314444-67331944 GCF_027579735.1 Bombina bombina
CCGCAGCCCACACTCTACTGTGCTTTAGCTCCTGCTTGACCCACACATGTGTTACACATACAGTGTGTCTGTGACTGCAGTACAGTAGTCCAGCCCTAGTCAGTGTGTGTGCGGGGCTAAGGCTACCGGCATCCCCACAGCCCTACCAATCACATAAATATAACATTTTGGGGCTAGCTAAAATCACTCAGTGTTGTAATAGTGGGTGGGGGCTAAGGCAGCCGCAGCCCACAGGGCAAATGCCCGGTATGCCCTAGGGTCAGTCCGGGCATGACCTGAGGTGCATAGAGAGCGTGAGCTGCATAAGATGTGCAATAAACTGAGCGGGACTCCGGAAGCTTGGATAGAAAAAACAGAGGGGTAAAAGATAAGAGTATATTTATGAGACAGCAGCTGTCTCCCTGAGCAGTGTGTTGGGCGGGTCCCTCTTTCACTCGCACTACAACAAGTATGATTAAAAAATAGAGTAAATACATTTTGGTTTTAAAAATGATAATTAATTATTAGCTTACAGATGAGGCAAGTTCAAAATATATTATTTAGGGAAAAACACTTTATCAGCAGTAGTTTTAGTTTATGCTGTGCGCAGAGTGTGCTGTCAAGTGTCTACAACTCTACATACGTGCGCGCTCACAGCAAAGCAGAGACTTCCGGGTTTGTCTACATAACTTTCTGCCATGTCTGCACGGAAGCGGACAGAAAGTGAAGTAAATTTAAAAAATGAAAAAAAAAAGTAAACATATAATAAAAATAAATAGCGAATTGCATTTAAAAAAACAAAAGAAACATTATGAATTAAAAAACAAAACAACATAAATACAAGTGTTTAAAGTCCCTTTAAAGGGATATGAATCCCCAAACATGTTCTATTGTGATTTAGACAGAGCAGACCATTTAAAAAAAAAAAGTTTCCAATTTACTTCTTTAATCAAATTTGCTTTGTTCCCATGTTATTGTGTGTTAATGAAATACCTAGGTAGGCATCTGGAGAGCTGCATGGCAGGAATTAGTGCCGACATCTAGTGCTCTTGCAAAAGGATAACATGCTTGCAAAACTGCTGCAATATAGTGCTCCAGGAATGGGCCGGCTCCTAAGCATACATCCCTGTTTTTTAACAAAAGATACTAAAAGAACAAAGAAAATTTGATATAGTTATTTAAAACTGCATGGTCCATTTGAAAAATGAAAGAGAACATTTGGGTTTTATATCCCTTTAACATATTTTCAGTAGTAGTAATAAAGATGAACAGCCACAGTATCTATATACAATAACTGATACAAACATTGTAAAATATTCTACAGATAACCATAAATGTCAAAAGGCATCAAATTATATGTAAGATTTTCCTCAGACATGATTGGATCAAAGTGTTCATATGTAGAGGATCCTAAATATACTTCATTCATTTCTTCTCTTACACAGGGATTTTTTTTTTCCTCAACAAAACATTACCTGAATATTATTATTATTATTTTGTTATGGTTGACTGTTCATATTACTTGTGATTTTACCTTGATCAGACATACATTTTTGGTCTGTTCCCCTCAGACAGATATATATATCAGGGACTTCAAGTATATAAGAAATGAACAGCTGTGGGTGTTAATATATATTATTTTTCATTCCATCAGACAAACAAACAGGTGTATGCAAACAACAGAATTTATGTTTACCTGATAAATTTCTTTCTCCAACGGTGTGTCCGGTCCACGGCGTCATCCTTACTTGTGGGGATATTCTCTTCCCCAACAGGAAATGGCAAAGAGCCCAGCAAAGCTGGTCACATGATCCCTCCTAGGCTCCGCCCTACCCCAGTCATTCGACCGACGTTAAGGAGGAATATTTGCATAGGAGAAACCATATGGTACCGTGGTGACTGTAGTTAAAGAAAATAAAATATCAGACCTGATTAAAAAAACCAGGGCGGGCCGTGGACCGGACACACCCTTGGAGAAAGAAATTTATAAGGTAAACATAAATTCTGTTTTCTCCAACATAGGTGTGTCCGGTCCACGGCGTCATCCTTACTTGTGGGAACCAATACCAAAGCTTTAGGACACGGATGAAGGGAGGGAGCAAATCAGGTCACCTAAATGGAAGGCACCACGGCTTGCAAAACCTTTCTCCCAAAAATAGCCTCAGAAGAAGCAAAAGTATCAAACTTGTAAATTTGGTAAAAGTGTGCAGTGAAGACCAAGTCGCTGCCCTACATATCTGATCAACAGAAGCCTCGTTCTTGAAGGCCCATGTGGAAGCCACAGCCCTAGTGGAATGAGCTGTGATTCTTTCGGGAGGCTGCCGTCCGGCAGTCTCGTAAGCCAATCTGATGATGCTTTTAATCCAAAAAGAGAGAGAGGTAGAAGTTGCTTTTTGACCTCTCCTTTTACCTGAATAAACAACAAACAAGGAAGATGTTTGTCTAAAATCCTTTGTAGCATCTAAATAGAATTTTAGAGTAGCGAACAACATCCAAATTGTGCAACAAACGTTCCTTCTTTGAAACTGGTTTTGGACACAGAGAAGGTACGATAATCTCCTGGTTAATGTTTTTGTTAGAAACAACTTTTGGAAGAAAACCAGGTTTAGTACGTAAAACCACCTTATCTGCATGGAACACCAGATAAGGAGGAGAACACTGCAGAGCAGATAATTCTGAGACTCTTCTTGCAGAAGAAATCGCAACTAAAAACAAAACTTTCCAAGATAATAACTTAATATCAACGAATGTAAGGGTTTCAAACGGAACCCCCTGAAGAACTGAAAGAACTAAATTGAGACTCCAAGGAGGAGTCAAAGGTTTGTAAACAGGCTTGATTCTAACCAGAGCCTGAACAAAGGCTTGAACATCTGGCACAGCTGCCAGCTTTTTGTGAAGTAATAACGACAAGGCAGAAATCTGTCCCTTCAGGGAACTAGCAGATAATCCTTTGTCCAATCCTTCTTGAAGGAAGGATAGAATCCTAGGAATCTTAACCTTGTCCCAAGGGAATCCTTTAGATTCACACCAACAGATATATTTTTTCCAAATTTTGTGGTAATCTTTCTAGTCACAGGCTTTCTGGCCTGAACCAGAGTATCGATAACAGAATCTGAGAATCCTCGCTTCGATAAAATCAAGCGTTCAATCTCCAAGCAGTCAGCTGGAGTGAAACCAGATTCGGATGTTCGAACGGACCCTGAACAAGAAGGTCTCGTCTCAAAGGTAGCTTCCCAAGGTGGAGCCGATGACATATTCACCAGATCTGCATACCAAGTCCTGCGTGGCCACGCAGGAGCTATCAAGATCACCGACGCCCTCTCCTGCTTGATCCTGGCTATCAGCCTGGGAATGAGAGGAAATGGCGGGAACACATAAGCTAGTTTGAAGGTCCAAGGTGCTACTAGTGCATCCACTAGAGCCGCCTTGGGGTCCCTGGATCTGGCCCCGTAGCAAGGAACTTTGAAGTTCTGACGAGAGGCCATCAGATCCATGTCTGGAATGCCCCACAGGTGAGTGACTTGGGCAAAGATTTCCGGATGGAGTTCCCACTCCCCCGGAATGCAATGTCTGCCGACTCAGAAAATCCGCTTCCCCAATTTTCCACTCATGGGATGTGGATAGCAGACAGGTGGCAGGAGTGAGACTCAGCCCAAAGAATAATTTTGGTTACTTCTTCCATCGCTAGGGAACTCCTTGTTCCCCCCTGATGGTTGATGTACGCAACAGTCGTCATGTTGTCTGATTGAAACCGTATGAACCTGGTCCTCGCAAGCTGGGGCCAGGCCTGGAGAGCATTGAATATCGCTCTCAGTTCCAGAATATTTATCGGTAGAAGAGATTCTTCCCGAGACCAAAGACCCTGAGCTTTCAGGGATCCCCAAGACCGCGCCCCCAGCCTATCCTGACTGGCGTCAGGTGTGACAATGACCCACTCTGGTCTGTGGAACATCATCCCTTGAGACAGAATGTACAGGGACAGCCACAACGGAGTGAGTCTCTGGTCCTATGATTTACTTGTATCTTCGGAGACAAGTCTGTAAGTCCCCATTCCACTGACTGAGCATAGCACAGTTGTAATGGTCTTAGATGAATGCGCGCAAAAGGAACTATGTCCATCGCCGCCACCATCAAACGATCACTTCCATGCACTGAGCTATGGAAGGAAGAGGAACGGAATGAAGTATCCGACAAGAGTCCAGAAGCTTTGTTTTTTTCTGGCCTCTGTTAGAAAGATCCTCATTTCTAAGGAGTCTATAATTGTTCCCCAAGAAGGGAACCCTTGTTGACGGGGATAGAGGAACTCTTTTCCACGTTCACTTTCCCAGCCGTGAGATCCTGAGAAAGGCCAGGACAATGTCCGTGTGAGCCTTTGCTTGAGGAAGGGACGACGCTTGAATCAGAATGTCGTCCAGGTAAGGTACTACTGCAATGCCCCTTGGTCTTAGCACCGCTAGAAGGGACCCTAGTACCTTTGTGAAAATCCCTTGGAGCAGTGGCTAATCCGAAAGGAAGCGCCACGAACTGGTAATGTTTGTCCAGGAATGCAAACCTTAGGAAACGATGATGTTCCTTGTGGATAGGAATATGTAGATACGCATCCTTTAAATCCACCGTGGTCATGAATTGACCCTTCCTGGATGGGAAGGAAGGATAGTTCGAATGGTTTCCATCTTGAACGATGGGACCTTGAGAAATTTGTTTAAGATCTTGAGATCTAGGGGATTGGTCTGAACGTTCCCTCTTTTTTGGGAACTATGAACAGATTGGAGTAGAACCCCATCCTTGTTCTCTTAATGGAACAGGATGAATCACTCCCATTTTTAACAGGTCTTCTACACAATGTAAGAACGCCTGTCTTTTTATGTGGTCTGAAGACAACTGCGACCTGTGGAACCTCCCCCTTGGGGGAAGTCCCTTGAATTCCAGAAGATAACCCTGGGAGACTATTTCTAGCGCCCAAGGATCCAGAACATCTCTTGCCCAAGCCTGAGCGAAGAGAGAGAGTCTGCCCCCCACCAGATCCGGTCCCGGATCGGGGGCCAATATTTCATGCTGTCTTGGTAGCTAGTGGCAGGTTTCTTGGCCTGCTTTCCCTTGTTCCAGCCTTGCATTGGTCTCCAAGCTGGCTTGGCTTGAGAAGTATTACCCATCTTGCTTAGAGGGACGTAGCACCTTGGGCTGGTCCGTTTTTACGAAAGGGACGAATATTAGGTCTATTTTTTGCCTTGAAAGGCCGATCACTGAGAAGGGCGTGGCCCTTACCCCAGTGATATCAGAGATAATCTCTTTCAAGTCAGGACCAAACAACGTTTTCCCCTTGAAAGGAATGATTAGTAGCTTGTTCTTGGAAGACGCATCAGCGACCAAGATTTCAACCAAAGCGCTCTGCGCGCCACAATAGCAAACCCAGAGTTCTTTAGCCGCTAACTTAGCCAATTGCAAAGAGGCGTCTAGAGTGAAAGAATTAGCCAATTTGAGAGATTGATTCTGTCCATAATCTCCTCATAAGGAGGAGAGTCACCTATCAGAGGACACCTTAAGCAGTTCATCAAACCAGAATATGCGGCAAAGTAGTGACAGGGACAATGCACTGAAAGGGTTGTAGAAGGTAACCCTGCTGAACAAACATCTTTTTAAGCAAACCTTCTAATTTTTTTATCCATAGGATCTTTGAAAGCACAACTATTCCTCTATTGGAATAGTGGTGCGTTTGTTTAAAGTAGAAACCCGCTCCCCTCGACCTTGGGGACTGACTGCCATAAGTCCTTTCTGGGGTCGACCATAGGAAACAATTTTTTTAATTATGGGGGGAGGGACGAAAGGAATTACCGGGCCTTTCCCATTCTTTATTAACAATGTCCGCCACCGCTTGGGTATAGGAAAGGCTTCTGGGAGCCCCGGCACCTCTAGGAACTTGTCCCATTTTACATAGTTTCTCTGGGTGACTAAATTTTCACAATCATCCAGAGTGGATAATAACATCCTTTAAGCAAAATGCGGAGATGTTCCAATTTAAATTTAAATGTAATACATCAGATTCAGCCTGCTGAGAAATGTTCCCTAAATCAGTAAGTTCTCCCTCAGACAAAACCTCCCTGGCCCCCTCAGATGGGGTTAGGGGCCCTTCAGAGATATTAATATCAGCGTCGTCATGCTCTTCAGATAACTAAAACAGAGCAGCCACGCTTACGCTGACCAAGGGTTCATTTTGGCCTAAAATGTTTTTGACAGAATTATCCATTACAGCGTTAATTGTTGCATAGTAAGGAGTATTGGCGCGCTTAGATGTACTAGGGGCCTCCTGAGTGGGCAAGACTCGTGTAGACGAAAGGAGGGAATGATGCAGTACATGCTTACTCCCTCACTTGATGGAATCATCTTGGGCATCATTGTCATTATCACATTAAATTCACATTTATTCAAATGAATAGGAATTCTGGCTTCCCCCACATCAGAACACAGTCTATCTGGTAGTTCAGACATGTTAACAGGCCATAAACTTGATCAGATAAGTACAAAACGTTTTAAAATAAAACCGTTACTGTCACTTTAAATTTTAAACTGAACACACTTTATTACTGCCAATTGCGAAAAAACATGAAGGAATTGTTCAAAGTTCACCAAATTTTTCACATCAGCGTCTTAAAGCCTTGAAAATATTGCACCACCAATTTTGGAAGCTTTAACCCTTAAAATAACGGAAACCGGAGCCGTCTTTAAGCTTTAAACCCCCTTTACAAGTCCCTGGTATCTGCTTTGAGAGACCCAACCCAAACCCCAAAGGGGAATACGATACCCCAAATGACGCCTTCAGAAGTCTTTTATAAGTATCAGAGCCTCTCTCACATGCGACTGCATGCCATGCCCTCTCAAAAACAAGTGCGCAACCACCGGCGCGAAAATGAGGGACTCTGCCTATGCTTTGGGGAAAGCCCCTAAAGAATAAGGTGTCTTAAAACAGTGCCTGCGATATTATTATATCAAAATACCCAGATAAAATGATTCCTCAGGGCATAAATATGTGTTAATAATCAATCGATTTAGCCCAGAAAAAGTCTACAGTTTAAATAAGCCTTGTGAAGCCCTTATTTACAATCGTAATAAACATGGCTTACCGGATCCCATAGGGTGAAAATGACAGCTTCCAGCATTACATCGTCTTGTTAGAATGTGTCATACCTCAAGCAGCAAGAGACTGCAAAACTGTTCCCCAACTGAAGTTAATTGCTCTCAACAGTCCTGTGTGGAACAGCCATGGATTTTTGTTACGGTTGCTAAATATCTTTTTCCTCTTACAAACAGAATTCTTCATCTCTTTTCTGTTTCTGAGTAAATAGTCGTACCAGCACTATTTGAAATAACAAACTCTTGATTGAATAATGAAAAACTACAGTTAAACACTAAAAAAACTCTAAGCCCATCCTCGTGGAGATGTTGCCCTGTACAACGGCAAAGAGAATGACTGGGTAGGCGGAGCCCTAGGAGGGATCATGTGACCAGCTTTGCTGGGCTCTTTGCAATTTCCTGTTGGGGAGAGAATATCCCCACCAAGTAAGGATGACGCCGTGGACCGGACACACCTATGTTGGAGAAATAATTATATACACACAAAACTTCCTTATCAGAAGTCCCTTCTCCTACCTTTGCCATTGAATAGACTAGTAAGTTTTCCTTCTGTGCGAGTAACTTACCGCTGACTTGTAAAACTATAGTGATATTTTTCAATCCGATTGTGCTAAGATGTCGGTTCCTTGACATTCATAAACCTTCCTTGTTTCTTCTCTAATGCAGATACATTTATTCATTTCCTAAATCTGTGTAAATTATGTATTATCATATTCTGCTTAGACAGGTGAGCCTCTATGGATGTCCCTTTGTATTTTCTTTCCCTTACACTGAGGTTTACTGTTGAAGTTTCTATTTGTTATCTTTCTTTAGAACAGTGGGTAAAAAGCTGGATCTTCTCAGATCTGTGTGTTTTCATACAGATAAACCTAGATTCTGCTAAATCTAGATCCAATCTTTAACATAAAGACATTATTGTACAAAAACAGCATTGGATCAGTAATATCTACATCAATGGTTTTCAAACCTGTCCTCAAGCATCCCTAACAGGCCAGATTTGCAGGAATACTACATAAACAGGATAAAATGTTTACTAATCAGCTGATTATTTCACCTGTGCTCTAGTTAGATATCCTCAAAATATGGCCTGTTAGGCCTGGAGGACAGGTTCTGAAAACCCAGTGATGTAGATGTATTTATGTAAATTAGACATAAGATCTGCCAGGACTCATTATATTTTTCCAAAAAAAAAAATCCAATGTTTTTGTATAAAACATTGGATCCAGCAGTGCCTAGATGTGTTTATATGGAAATGACTCGGAGCTGTGTCTGTCTAAATTATACTGGGATCTGATAGGATCCAGATGTTATTGGGTAAAACATCATTGGATCCAGCAGTGTCTAGATAAGTTTGTGGGTGAAAATACTTGAATATGTGTGTGCCTGCCTATAGTATACATAGATCTTGTGTCAAAAAGACTTGGATCTTTGTGTAAATAAGATATGAATTTAGAAAGGTGCGCATATGACCCAAGTTAGATTTAGCAGTATCCATGTTTGGGTTGTTTGAATAAAGCATAGATTTGGCAAAATCCAGCAAGGTCTGGCTTTTTATGGGACATCACCTTTAATGGGTATTTTAGGGAATTATTATACAACAACAAGTTATTTATATAGCGCCTTTTCCCAGTGGAACTCAAATCGCTTTTTCAGCGCTCGCTCTCTGAATTACCCAAAATCGGCAGATGAATAGTAATAGGTGATATAACCCAATTTAATGGTACTC
This sequence comes from Bombina bombina, assembly GCF_027579735.1. NCBI lineage: Eukaryota > Metazoa > Chordata > Amphibia > Anura > Bombinatoridae > Bombina > Bombina bombina. The sequence continues at coordinate 67,323,278 of NC_069499.1, forward strand.
ATTTTATGGACTCGAAAAGAATGAAGGCTGAGTCGGCCCTCCCTGGATTAGAACCTGTGACCTTTGGGTCTTTGAACAGGCTTTTGTATGTAGTCAGGGCATTTTACAACTGAGCTACCTCAGTACAAAATAAAAAGTGTGTGTCCACGAGAATAAGTAAATCAGAAATAATACGGATGAAAATGCACCCCAAAAGCAAGCTATTGAAAGTCAAAATAGAAAGATATGAACAGCGCCTATTGGGTAGTAATTGGTGGTATTAAACACACTACACTACCGTTGTCCAAATATATAAGTATTTAGATTTATCTAGAATTAAAATCATACTCCATTGAAACTGAAGGAATGTTCCAATAGCGTGCCCTGATTCAGAAAACAGTCTGGCCAGACTCTGAACACACATATGATTTATGTATGTTTAGCTTGCACCTAACACTTGTACATATGTAATGTGTGTGTATATTTATCATGTACCTCAAGTGTACCTATATGGTGTGGTGTATCATGTACCTTACACATGTATGTGGTGGTGCAAGTATGTTTATCAGGTACCTCACATACATGTACATATATGGTGTGTGTGATTTATCAGGTCCCTGTGACACAATGGACATATAATCTGTGTGTGTTTATCAGGTACCTCATGTACATATAATCTGTGTATATTTATCAGGTACCTCAGACACATGTATATATAATCTGTGTGTGTTTATCAGGTTACATATAATCTGTGTATTTATCAGGTCCCTCAGACACATGTACACCCCCATATAACCTGTGTGTGTATTTATCAGGTCCCTCAGACACATGTACATATAACCTGTGTGTGTATTTATCAGGTCCCCTCAGACACATGTACATATAACCTGTGTGTGTATTTATCAGGTCCCCTCAGACACATGTACATATAACCTGTGTGTGTATTCTATCAGGTCCCTCAGACAACATGTACATATAACCTGTGTGTGTATTTATCAGGTCCCTCAGACACATTGTACATATAACCTGTGTGTGTATTTATCAGGTCCCTCAGACACATGTACATATAACCTGTGTGCTGTGTATTTATCAGGTCCCTCAGACACATGTACATATAACCTGTGTGTGTGTATTTATCAGGTCCCCTCAGACACATGTACATATAACTGTGTGTGTATTTATTCAGGTCCTCAGACACATGTACATATAACCTGTGTGTGTATTTATCAGGTCCCTCAGACACATGTACATATAACCTGTGTGTGTATTTATCAGGTCCCTCAGACACATGTAAATATAACCTGTGTGTGTATTTATCAGGTCCCTCAGACACATGTACATATAACCTGTGTGTGTATTTATCAGGTCCCTCAGACACATTTACATATAACCTGTGTGTGTGTATTTATCAGGTCCTTCAGACACATGTACATATACCTGTGTGTATTTATCAGGTCCTTCAGACACATGTACATATAACCTGTGTGTGTATTTATCAGGTACGTAGCAAAAAAAGGGGGGTTAAATAAAACTAGGCTTAAGAGTTAATATCCCTTGCCTTATTCTCCTACTATATACTTCCCAGATAGAAAGGTGTATAAAGTGAAAAAGTTATGGAGATTAGGCGCTTAATCTGCAAAGGGATAAAGGTGTGTATGGAAGTCGGTTAGCTAAATATGTAGAAAAAACTGGACCTTGGACAGAATAGTGAAAATTCTTCTACAATTTATTTTCAAAATAAAAAACATGATAATTCCAAGATAAAATAAATCACAATCCCTAAGTCTTGCAACCACTATATCGATCAATTCATAAAATTTCTAAAATTTCAGATATACATTTGTTTCATACACAAATAAAAGGATTTATCTGCTCTTTTGTCTCCTTTGTTCAAAGATTTTAGATAAAATGCATTCTTTTATCTTCAACACAATTAATAATATTTGTCTCTATTTGATATTTTATATCTATATTTCATCAACTTTAAAATTAACAATATGTAGCAAAAACTAACAATTAGTTAAAACAATTTAAATGCAAGACTGATTATAAATGGTGTCCCCACAATGGCTGTTTACTTATATTGGTTTGTAATTTTGTGTATCTAAAAAGTTCATCAAAGCCTTTGTCAAGTAATTGGAGATAAAATTACCTGAGGGCTGTGTTCTTTATCCTTTTATTTATGTTGTGATAAATTACGGTTTCACAGTTACCTCTTTGTATCCTCAGTGAGCTTAATTTGTAGAAAAGGAATGTTGGAACTTTGAAAAAGCCACGCTAAGTGGCGAAACATGTTAGGAGTTAGGGCATTGGTGAGGAGTCCTAGGAGCTCCTGTGTTTTAGATTAGCCTTAAGCTACCGAACTCTTTACTGTAGTCACTATACGGAGTAATAACCTCCCTTTTAAATCTTATTATGGAATAAGCACTTTCAGTTATTCAAGTCATCCTGTATTAATTCACAAGTGGTGATTGATAGTGTGTGTATAAGACCTTGTTCTAGAGCGCTATTACCATCACTGATTCAAGTTTCAATATGAGAACTAAGTGTGTGAGGACGTGTTTGACCTTAGACGCTGCACGGCTAATATTTATTCAGCCTCTAATAGAGCCCACGCTACTAACGTCTTGACTGATACCTCACTTGTCTCGTATTATTTACAACTCTTTGGGTCATATAATATGAAGGCATACGGCTAAATAATACCATGGTGAACTATACCGTAATACAAAGCCGGATACATGTATAACAAGTGAACACTAGGTGAATTTTACAACGTTAAGAAAATACGTGGCAAGCTTCTAAACATAACTTTATAACAACCTACTCTCATAGTACGACAGTATATTAACTACCAAGGGCAACATGTACCAAGCTAACCTTCGCCTATATCTTTTACATCCGGGCGACACTAGTAATCTGTACTGATCTTCTAGCCGCAATTTAAATCACATCGCTTAGCAACAGCCTATACACGCTACCAGCTATGACTGTATGAAACTAAAACAAGAGTGAGTGATCACAATACAAACCGACTATTTGGTATGATATTATGAATAAGAATAGTGCTTTGAAGCACCTCATACCAATTTGTGGCTAACAGTTGGTTCCTGGCAGCCTGTGTTAACCGACTATTATATCTCTGTACACGCAGGGGCAATACGTGTCTTTATAATCCTTTGCAATTAGATGTGCTACATTTAATCTACCTATATTGTGCACATCAAAACAAGTGTGGGTAAACATATATTACTCAACACGAGATTATAAGGAACGTTTAATTTAAGTGGATCACCTGATTATGATTATGTTGTCATAGTAACAAACACTAAGCTGTTTGTGTTTAGAGGTAGCCTGATACTACACTTATACGTATAACAACTGGCATATACTCAATAGTGGGACCTCACTATATTCCAGTAGCAAACAGCTACCCCTAATTCTGTGTATACTAACATTACATGGTATACATTGAAATATATAATATACCCAATACAGTGAACCAGTTGATCACTGGTATTACTAAAAGTCAGACAACTTATCGACTAATATTAACAGTAGCAGGTTTCACTATAACGAACCTTGAATACAAGGGTTATTACTAGGTACATGTAACGTATTGTGAGTTTAGCACAACCTCTCTCCTACTAGTTATATCAACTCTTCCAATATTAAGGTTAATCACTAAATATCTAGGAGAGGTAAATGTACATTGAGTTACATATTGTGTGCTATCACAACGTCAGTCTATCTAGCTCATCTCATATTTACAATCACAACTTGAATCTTTATACAACACTCAACTCAGTTATGGTCTAACTACCTGTCTAAATAAACGTGGGACATACTTCTTTACTCTACTCTCTCACACATTTTACTTATATAGAGTGTCAGTCACCACCTATCACTACCTATTCGTAATTTATCTGTTATGTACTACGATAGATAGGTACATCAGGCTTGCACGCAAGCTGGCATGACTGCTTATTGAACTAAAATCGGTTATTAAATTTCTACATACTACTGTCGGTACTTAAGTGTGGTTTTAATTATTTTTCCTATTTTTAATTATTAAACCCAATAAAAGTTATATTTTAATGTTAGTGTCTGAATTCCCTATTCCCGTATTCCAACCTTGGATCAGCAACTAAGTGATTGTTATTTGCAACCTAACTTGCAACTTGACCTAGGAGGTGGTAGTGCCCTGAGTAGTGATGCTTTTCCTTTGTAATTCCATATTCATACTCATACACCAAGCACCCACATCTAGCCGTATTGTAGTGGCACAATTGAAGATATAAATAGGTCCTATTACATAAAAGTAGTGCCATTGGTAATTTTTTGTAAATTACATGTACATATAACCTGTGTGTGTATTTATCAGGTACCTCAGACACCATGTACTTATAACCTGTGTGTGTATTTATCAGGTACCTCAGACACATGTTACATATAAACCTGTGTGTGTATTTATAAGGTACCTCAGACACATGTACATATAATCTGTGTGTGTGTGTGTGTGTATTTATCAGGTACCTCAGACACATGTACATATAACCTGTGTGTGTATTTATAAGGTACCTCAGACACATGTACATATACTCTGTGTGTGTGTCGTGTGTGTATTTATCAGGTACCTCAGGACACATGTACATATAATCTGTGTGTGTGTGTGTGTGTGTATTTATCAGGTACCTCAGAACACATGTACATATAATCTGTGTGTGTGTGTGTGTGTAATTTATCAGGTACCCTCAGACACATGTACATATAATCTGTGTGTGTGTGTGTGTGTATTTATCAGGTACCCTCAGGACACATGTTCATATAATCTGTGTGTGTGTGTGTGTGTGTATTTATCAGGTACCTCAGACACATGTACATATAATCTGTGTGTGTGTGTGTGTGTGTGTGTGTGTGTGTATTTATCAGGTACCTCAGACACATGTACATATATTCTGTGTGTGTGTGTGTGTGTGTGTGTATTTATCAGGTACCCTCAGACACATGTACATATAATCTGTGTGTGTGTGTGTGTGTGTGTATTTATCAGGTACCTCAGACACATGTACATATAAATCTGTGTGTGTGTGTGTGTGTGTGTGTGTATTTATCAGGTACCTCAGACACATGTACATATAATCTGTGTGATGTTGTGAGTGTGTGTGTGTGTATTTATCAGGTTACCTCAGACACATGTACATATAATCCTGTGTGTGTGTGTGTGTGTATTTATCAGGTACCTCAGAACACATGTAATATAATCTGTGTGTGTGTGTGTGTGTATTTATCAGGTACCTCAGACACATGTACATATAATGCTGTGTGTGTGTGTATTTATCAGGTACCTCAGACACATGTAATATAATCTGTGTGTGTGTGTATTTATCAGGTACCTCAGAAACATGTACATATAATCTGTGTATGTGTGTGTGTGAGTGTGTGTATTTATCAGGTACCTCAGACACATGTACATAATAAGTGTGCTGTGTGTGTGTGTGTGTATTTATCAGGTACCTCAGACACATGTACATATAATCTGTGTGTGTGTGTGTGTGTGTATTTATCAGGTACCTCAGACACATGTACATATAATCTGTGTGTGTGTTGTGTGTGTGTATTTATCAGGTACCTCAGACACATGTACCATATAATCTGTGTGTTGGTGTGTGTATTTATCAGGTACCTCAGGACACAATGACATATAATCTGTGCTGTGTGTGTGTGTGTGTATTTATCAGGTACCTCAGACACATGTACATATAATCTGTGTGTGTGTGTGTGTGTAATTATCAGGTACTCAGACACATGTACATATAATCTGTGTGTGTGTGTGTGTGTATATTATCAGGTACCTCAGACACATGTACATAATAATCTGTGTGTGTGTGTGTGTATTTATCAGGTACCTCAGGACACATGTACATATAATCTGTGTGTGTGTCTGTGTGTGTATTTATCAGGTACCTCAGACACATGTACATATAATCTGGTGTGTGTGTGTATTTATCAGGTACCTCAGACACATGTACATATAATCTGTGTGTGTGTGTGTGTATTTATCAGGTACCTCAGACACATGTACATTTATCTGTGTGTTGTGTGTACTTATCAGGTACCTCAGACACCATGTACATATAATCTGTGTGTGTGTGAGTGTGTGTATTTATCAGGTACCTCAGACCACATGTACATATAATCTGTGGGTGTGTGTGTGTGTGTGTGCTGTGTATTTATCAGGTACCTCAGACACATTGTACATATAATCTGTGTGTGTATTTATCAGGTACCTCAGACACATGTACATATAATCTGTGTATTTATCAGGTACCTCAGACACATGTACATATAATCTGTGTGTGTGTATTTATCAGGTACCTCAGACACATGTACATATAATCTGTGTATTTATCAGGGTACCTCAGACACATGTACATATAATCTGTGTGTGTGTGTGTATTTATCAGGTACCTCAGACACATGTACATATAATCTGAGTGTGTGTGTGTATTTATCAGGTACCTCAGACAACATGTACATATAATCTGTGTATTTATCAGGTACCTCAGACACATTACATATAATCTGTGTGTGTGTATTTATCAGGTACCTCAGGACACATGTACATATAATCTGTGTGTGTGTATTTATCAGGTACCTCAGACACATGTACATATAAATCTGTGTATTCATCAGGTACCTCAGACACATGTACATATAATCTGTGTGTGTATTTATACGGTACCTCAGACACATGTACATATAATCTGTGTGTGTTTAATTTATCAGGTACCCTCAGACACAATGTACATATAATCTGTGTGTGTATTATTTATCAGGTACCTCAGACACATGTACATATAATCTGTGTGTGTTTATTTATCAGGTACCTCAGACACATGTACATATAACCTGTGTGTGTATTTATCAGGTCCCTCAGACACATGTACATATAACCTGTGTGTGTATTTATCAGGTCCCTCAGAACATGTACATATAACATGTGTGTGTATATATCAGGTACCTCAGACACATGTACATATAATCTGTGTGTGTGTATTTATCAGGTATATCAGACAATGTAACATATAATCTGTGTGTGTGTATTTATCAGGTAATATCGACAATGTAATATAATCTGTGTGTGTGTATTCTATCAGGTATATCAGACACATGTACATATAATCTGTGTGTGTGTGTATTATCAGGTATATCAGACACAATGTACATATAATCTGTGTGTGTGTATTTATCAAGGTATATTCAGACACATGTACATATAATCTGTGTGTGTGTATTTATCAGGTACCTCAGACACATGTACATATAACCTGTGTATTTATCAGTACCCTCAGACACTACATATAACCTGTGTGTGTATTATCAGGTATCCTCATGCACATATAATGTTTATCAGGTATCTCATTTACATATAATGTTTTATCAGGTATCTCATGTACATATAATGTTTATCAGGTTATCTCATGTACATATAATGTTTATCAGGTATCTCATGCACATATAATGTTTATCAGGTATCTCATGTATACATATAATGTTTATCAGGTATCTCATGCACCATATAATGTTTATCAGGTATCTCATGTACATATAATGTTTATCAGGTATCTCAATGTACTACTAATGTTTATCAGGTATCTCAATGTACACTATAATGTTTAATCAGGTATCTCATGCACATATAATGTTTATCAGGTATCTCATGCACATGTAATGTTTATCAGGTATTCTCATGCACATGTAATGTTTATCAGGTATCTCATGCACATGTAATGTTTATCAGGTATCTCATGCCACATGTAATGTTTATAAGGTATCTCATGCACATGTAATGTTTATCAGGTATCTCATGCACAAGTAATGTTTATCAGGTATCTCATGCACATGTAATGTTTATCAGGTATCTCATGCACATATAATGTTTATCAGGTATCTCATGTACATATAATGTTTATCAGGTATCTCATGTAATATAATGTTTATCAGGTATCTCATTGTACATATTAATGTTTATAAGGTATCTCTTTTTGTACATATAATGTTTATCAGGTATCTCATGCACATGTAATGTTTATCAGGTATCTCATGTAATATAATGTTTATCAGGTATCTCATGTACATATAATGTTTACAAGGTCCCTCGGATACTTGTACATACCCTGTCAGACACAATAAAATGACTATTGCCTTAGCCCCGCAGTTTACCCGCTGAACTCACCCCGCTGTCAGTCAGCAGCCCATGCAGATTAGGCTAGCATCAAACTCATAACGAAACACCAACCACCTGACGCAGCTAAAATGTAAAGCCCCAGGCAGGCACACAAACACACAGCCCGCCCCACTCCGTGACGTCTGACAACTTCCGGGTAGGAGACGGAAGCAGGAAGTCAGTGTATGTGTGTGTGTGTGCTCTCACATGTCTGTTGTGAAGTGTAACTATTGATGTTGCCGCAAGTGATGGACCGGTAAGATGGGTACCTAGAGGAAATAATCTTCAACCCCGAGTCTTAAACATTACACCCTTGAGAGACGAATAAGGAAAATTATCTATGGCAAAAATCCTGTCATATTCCTTATTTGCAGCTTGCTATGGTTATTACACACTGTATGATAATATACATACAGTGTGTAATAAACCATAGCAAGCTGGCAAATAATATGACAGGA